>NC_133131.1:67306886-67320788 GCF_048418815.1 Hemitrygon akajei
CAAACTGATCTTAAATCGAGTTAAGTCCTGACGAAGGGTCTCGGCCCGAAACGTTGACAGCGCTTCTCCTTATAGATGCTGCCTGGCCTGCTGTGTTCCACCAGCATTTTGTGTGAGTTGTTTTAAACAAATTTGGATATCCTTTGAACCAAAATGTATCACTGCAAGTAAGTCCTAGGCCACCCAACCGTCCACGGGATTTAGAGGAGCAAATCTGTAGAGAGATCGCAATTTGCTACAAGAAACATAAGGTTGTGATAGTAGGTGTCTTTAGCTTTCCACATATTGACTGGAACTCCCATACTGTAAAAGGTCTGGATAGGTTAGAGTTCGTCAAATGTGTTCAGGAAAGGTTCCTTAATAACAGAAGTCCCAACTAGAGAGAGAAAGAGTGATCGGCTAGTGAGGCCTAATTTGGAGTATTGTGTGCTGCTTTGGTCACTGACATACGGGAAAGATATAAATAAGATTGACAGAGAGCAGATAACATTTACAAGGGTTTTGCCAGGACTTAAGCACCCAAGATATATGGAAAGATTGAATAGGTTAGGATCTTATACCCTAGAATGTAGAAAATTAAGGGGAGATTTGATAGAGGTATACAAAATCATGCGGTTATACATAGGGGAAATGCAAGCAGGATTTCTCAACTGAAGTTGGGTGAGTCTTCAGTAGATATCACAGGTTAAGAGCAAAAGGTGAAAAATTGAAGATGAAAATGAGGGGGAGCTTCTTCACTCAGAGGGTGATCAGGGTGTGGAACGAGCTGCCAACACAAGTTGTGGATGCGGGGTCAATTTCAGCATTCAAGAGAAATTTGGATAGGGAGGGGTATGGAGGGAGATGGTCCTGGTGCAGCTTGATGGGACATGATAATTAATGGTTTGACACTGACTAAATGGGCTGAATGGCCTGTTTCTGTGCTGCAGTCTTCTGTGACACTATGACTCTATGACCCACCTATCTACCGTGAGTCTCACTTTTCACAGGCACTGACATTGTTTTGTTCAAAACCCATGTTACATTCTTCCAGAAAGTGCCACACTGACACACCTACTAAATGCGAGTAATCTACTTTTATTTTAATGCTACCATTTTGGCACAACAGAGCACTTCATTATAATGAGTTACACAAAGGGAGATAAATGATCCAGATGTGGGGTCTGTGTTTTTTAACAGGCTTAATTCCAGGCAATTATGCATCTGTCCACACCAATCAGCATATTGTGAAAAGATAAACTATGAAATTACTGAAATACATCAAAATATGTGAAGTCCACTTTGATCCTTAGAGCATCCTTCCCCATATACAGTATAAAGAATGTTTCAAACAGTGCGACACTATGAAACAAACATACTATTAACTGAACATGTGCTTGAAATATAACACTGCCACAAATATACTTACAGAGTGTTTCTGGAATACAACACAAAAACCACTTGCCACAACCCTTGCAGCTGCATAATCATTTGTAGAGAACTTGGTTGAAATTGATTCCAAAATGCTAAACTGCAAGCTGTCAGCACGGTCTCTGACAAAGAATGAAAAAGCAGCAACATATGACACGGTATTTTTTCCAGCCAAATCATGCTCACTGTTTCATTTCAGCATCTTTGTCTTTCCAGATCTCTCACAAAGAAGATTGATCACTGCCACTGAGAACATTCAAATCAGCCATCATCCTGAGTCTTCAATAAAAATTAAACATACCATTTCATCCCCTGCGAGATCGGCTGCATTTTCAGATTTTCATTTCATCCAGGAGTACAGAACATGACTGAAACAACTGACTGTCCATACAACAGTATATTCCTCTTCAACAATCAATACTCAGACACCTCCATGATACCCCCAAACTGCAGTGAGATACTGACGGTAAACCCCCCCAAACTGCAGTGAGATACTGACGGTAAACCCCCCCAAACTGCAGTGAGATACTGACGATAAACCCCCCCAAACTGCAGTGAGATACTGACGGTAAACCCCCCCCAAACTGCAGTGAGATACTGACGATAAACCCCCCCCCAAACTGCAGTGAGATACTGATGATAAACCCCCCCCAAACTGCAGTGAGATACTGACGGTAAACCCCCCCAAACTGCAGTGATACAGACGGTAACCCCCCAAACTGCAGTGAGATACTGACGGTAAAACCCCCCCCCAAACTGCAGTGAGATACTGACGATAAACCCCCCCAAACTGCAGTGAGATACTGACGGTAAACCCCCCCCAAACTGCAGTGAGATACTGACGATAAACCCCCCCAAACTGCAGTGAGATACTGACGGTAAACCCCCCCAAACTGCAGTGAGATACTGACGATCAAACCACCCCCAAACTGCAGTGAGATACTGACGGTAAACCCCCCCCAAACTGCAGTGAGATACTGACGGTAAACCCCCCCCAAACTGCAGTGAGATACTGACGATAAACCCCCCCCCAAACTGCAGTGAGATACTGACGGTAAAACCCCCCCCAAACTGCAGTGAGATACTGACGATAAAACCCCCCCAACTGCAGTGAGATACTGACGGTAAACCCCCCCCAAACTGCAGTGAGATACTGACGGTAAAACCCCCCCAAACTGCAGTGAGATACTGACGGTAAACCCCCCCAAACTGCAGTGAGATACTGACGGTAAACCCCCCCCCCCCAAACTGCAGTGAGATACTGACGATAAACACCCCCCAAACTGCAGTGAGATACTGACGGTAAACCCCCCCCCAAACTGCAGTGAGATACTGACGGTAAACCCCCCCCAAACTGCAGTGAGATACTGACGGTAAAACCCCCCCCCAAACTGCAGTGAGATACTGACGGTAAACCCCCCCCAAACTGCAGTGAGATACTGACGGTAAACCCCCCCAAACTGCAGTGAGATACTGACGGTAACTCCCCCCCCAAACTGCAGTGAGATACTGAAGATAAACCCCCCCAAACTGCAGTGAGATACTGACGGTAAACCCCCCCCAAACTGCAGTGAGATACTGACGGTAAACCCCCCCAAACTGCAGTGAGATACTGACGATAAACCCCCCCCCAAACTGCAGTGAGATACTGACGATAAACCCGCCCCCAAACTGCAGTGAGATACTGACGATAAACCCCCCCAAACTGCAGTGAGATACTGACGGTAAACCCCCCCCAAACTGCAGTGAGATACTGACGGTAAACCCCCCCAAACTGCAGTGAGATACTGACAGTAACTCCCCCCAAACTGCAGTGAGATACTGACGATAAACCCCCCCCCAAACTGCAGTGAGATACTGACGGTAAACCCCCCCCAAACTGCAGTGAGATACTGACGATAAACCCCCCCCAAACTGCAGTGAGATACTGACCGATAAACCCCCCCCAAACTGCAGTGAGATACTGATGATAAACCCCCCCAAACTGCAGTGAGATACTGACGGTAAACCCCCCCCAAACTGCAGTGAGATACTGACGATAAACCCCCCCAAACTGCAGTGAGATACTGACGGTAAACCCCCCCAAACTGCAGTGAGATACTGACGGTAAACCCCCCCCAAACTGCAGTGAGATACTGACGGTAAACCCCCCCAAACTGCAGTGAGATACTGACGGTAAACCCCCCAAACTGCAGTGAGATACTGACGGTAAACCCCCCCAAACTGCAGTGAGATACTGACGGTAAACCCCCCCAAACTGCAGTGAGATACTGACAGTAACTCCCCCCCAAACTGCAGTGAGATACTGACGATAAACCCCCCCAAACTGCAGTGAGATACTGACGGTAAACCCCCCCCAAACTGCAGTGAGATACTGACGGTAAACCCCCCCCAAACTGCCGTGAGATACTGACGATAAACCCCCCCCAAACTGCAGTGAGATACTGACGGTAAACCCCCCCCCCAAACTGCGAGTGAGATACTGACGGTAAACCCCCCCCAAACTGCAGTGAGATACTGACGGTAAACCCCCCCCAAACTGCAGTGAGATACTGACGGTAAAACCCCTCCCCAAACTGCAGTGAGATACTGACAGTAAACTCCCCCCAAACTGCAGTGAGATACTGACAGTAACTCCCCCCCAAACTGCAGTGAGATACTGACGATAAAACCCCCCCCAAACTGCAGTGAGATACTGACGATAAACCCCCCCCCAAACTGCAGTGAGATACTGACGATAAACCCCCCCAAACTGCAGTGAGATACTGACGGATAAACCCCCCCAAACTGCAGTGAGATACTGACGATAAACCCCCCCAAACTGCAGTGAGATACTGACGATAAACCCCCCCCAAACTGCAGTGAGATACTGACGATAAACCCCCCCCCAAACTGCAGTGAGATACTGACGGTAAACCCCCCCCAAACTGCAGTGAGATACTGACGGTAAACCCCCCCCAAACTGCAGTGAGATACTGACGATAAACCCCCCCCCAAACTGCAGTGAGATACTGACGATAAACCCCCCCAAACTGCAGTGAGATACTGACGATAAACCCCCCCCCAAACTGCAGTGAGATACTGACGGTAAACCCCCCCCCAAACTGCAGTGAGATACTGACGGTAAACCCCCCCAAACTGCAGTGAGATACTGACGGTAAACCCCCCCCAAACTGCAGTGAGATACTGACGATAAACCCCCCCCAAACTGCAGTGAGATACTGACGATAAACCCCCCCCAAACTGCAGTGAGATACTGACGGTAAACCCCCCCCCCAAACTGCAGTGAGATACTGACGGTAAACCCCCCCCCAAACTGCAGTGAGATACTGACGGATAAACCCCCCCCCAAACTGCAGTGAGATACTGACGATAAACCCCCCCAAACTGCAGTGAGATACTGACGATAAACCCCCCCAAACTGCAGTGAGATACTGACGGTAAACCCCCCCCAAACTGCAGTGAGATACTGACGATAAACCCCCCCAAACTGCAGTGAGATACTGACGATAAACCCCCCCCCAAACTGCAGTGAGATACTGACGGTAAACCCCCCCCAAACTGCAGTGAGATACTGACGGTAAACCCCCCCCAAACTGCAGTGAGATAACTGACGGTAAACCCCCCCAAACTGCAGTGAGATACTGACGGTAACTCCCCCCAAACTGCAGTGAGATACTGACGATAAACCCCCCCAAACTGCAGTGAGATACTGACGGTAAACCCCCCCACAAACTGCAGTGAGATACTGACGATAAACCCCCCCCAAACTGCAGTGAGATACTGACGGTAAACCCCCCCACAAACTGCAGTGAGATACTGACGATAAACCCCCCCAAACTGCAGTGAGATACTGACGGTAAACCCCCCCCCACAAACTGCAGTGAGATACTTACGATAAACCCCCCCCCCAAACTGCAGTGAGATACTGACGGTAAACCCCCCCAAACTTGCAGTGAGATACTGACGGTAAACCCCCCCCAAACTGCAGTGAGATACTGACGGTAAACCCCCCCAAACTGCAGTGAGATACTGACGATAAACCCCCCCAAACTGCAGTGAGATACTGACGGTAAACCCCCCCAAACTGCAGTGAGATACTGACGATAAACCCCCCCAAACTGCAGTGAGATACTGACGATAAACCCCCCCAAACTGCAGTGAGATACTGACGATAAACCCCCCCAAACTGCAGTGAGATACTGACGGTAAACCCCCCCCAAACTGCAGTGAGATACTGACGGTAAACCCCCCCCCCCAAACTGCAGTGAGATACTGACGATAAACCCCCCCAAACTGCAGTGAGATACTGACGATAAACCCCCCCCACAAACTGCAGTGAGATACTTACGGTAAACCCCCCCCAAACTGCAGTGAGATACTGACGATAAACCCCCCCCAAACTGCAGTGAGATACTGACGATAAACCCCCCCCAAACTGCAGTGAGATACTGACGGTAAACCCCCCCAAACTGCAGTGAGATACTGACGATAAACCCCCCCCAAACTGCAGTGAGATACTGACGGTAAACCCCCCCCAAACTGCAGTGAGATACTGACGACTAACCCCCCCCCAAACTGCAGTGAGATACTGACGGTAAACTCCCCCCAAACTGCAGTGAGATACTGACGGTAACTCCCCCCAAACTGCAGTGAGATACTGACGATAACACCCCCCCCAAACTGCAGTGAGATACTGACGATAAACCCCCCCCAAACTGCAGTGAGATACTGACGGTAAACCCCCCCCCAAACTGCAGTGAGATACTGACGGTAAACCCCCCCAAACTGCAGTGAGATACTGACGATAAACCCCCCCCCAAACTGCAGTGAGATACTGACGATAAACCCCCCCCCCAAACTGCAGTGAGATACTGACGATAAACCCCCCCCCCCAAACTGCAGTGAGATACTGACGATAAACCCCCCCCCAAACTGCAGTGAGATACTGACGGTAAACCCCCCCAAACTGCAGTGAGATACTGACGATAAACCCCCCCCCAAACTGCAGTGAGATACTGACGGTAAACCCCCCCCCAAACTGCAGTGAGATACTTACGGTAAACCCCCCCCCCAAACTGCAGTGAGATACTGACGGTAAACCCACCCCAAACTGCAGTGAGATACTGACGGTAAACCCCCCCAAACTGCAGTGAGATACTGACGGTAAACCCCCCCCCCAAACTGCAGTGAGATACTGACGATAAACCCCCCCCCCAAACTGCAGTGAGATACTGACGATAAACCCCCCCCCAAACTGCAGTGAGATACTGACGATAAACCCCCCCCCAAACTGCAGTGAGATACTGACGATAAACCCCCACCCCAACTGCAGTGAGATACTGACGGTAAACCCCCCCAAACTGCAGTGAGATACTGACGGTAACTCCCCCCCCAAACTGCAGTGAGATACTGACGATAAAACCCCCCCAAACTGCAGTGAGATACTGACGGTAAACCCCCCCAAACTGCAGTGAGATACTGACGGTAAACCCCCCCCAAACTGCAGTGAGATACTGACGATAAACCCCCCCCCAAACTGCAGTGAGATACTGACGGATAAACCCGCCCCCCAAACTGCAGTGAGATACTGACGATAAACCCCCCCAAACTGCAGTGAGATACTGACGGTAAACCCCCCCAAACTGCAGTGAGATACTGACGGTAAACCCCCCCCAAACTGCAGTGAGATACTGACGGTAAACCCCCCCAAACTGCAGTGAGATACTGACAGTAACTCCCCCCCAAACTGCAGTGAGATACTGACGATAAACCCCCCCCAAACTGCAGTGAGATACTGACGGATAAACCCCCCCCAAACTGCAGTGAGATACTGACGATAAACCCCCCCAAACTGCAGTGAGATACTGACGATAAACCCCCCCCCCAAACTGCAGTGAGATACTGACGATAAACCCCCCCCAAACTGCAGTGAGATACTGACGGTAAACCCCCCCCAAACTGCAGTGAGATACTGACGATAAACCCCCCCAAACTGCAGTGAGATACTGACGGTAAACCCCCCCCAAACTGCAGTGAGATACTGACGGTAAAACCCCCCCAAACTGCAGTGAGATACTGACGGTAAACCCCCCCAAACTGCAGTGAGATACTGACGGAAAACCCCCCCAAACTGCAGTGAGATACTGACGATAACTCCCCCCCCAAACTGCAGTGAGATACTGACGATAAACCCCCCCCCAAACTGCAGTGAGATACTGACGGTAAACCCCCCCCAAACTGCAGTGAGATACTGACGGTAAACCCCCCCCCAAACTGCAGTGAGATACTGACGATAAACCCCCCCCAAACTGCAGTGAGATACTGACGGTAAACCCCCCCCCAAACTGCAGTGAGATACTGACGGTAAACCCCCCCCCAAACTGCAGTGAGATACTGACGGTAAACCCCCCCCAAACTGCAGTGAGATACTGACGGTAAACCCCCCCCCAAACTGCAGTGAGATACTGACGATAAACCCCCCCAAACTGCAGTGAGATACTGACGATAAACCCCCCCCAAACTGCAGTGAGATACTGACGATAAACCCCCCCCCAAACTGCAGTGAGATACTGACGATAAACCCCCCCCCAAACTGCAGTGAGATACTGACGATAAACCCCCCCCAAACTGCAGTGAGATACTGACGGTAAACCCCCCCAAACTGCAGTGAGATACTGACGATAAACCCCCCCCCAAACTGCAGTGAGATACTGACGGTAAACCCCCCCAAACTGCAGTGAGATACTGACGAGTAAACCCCCCCCCCAAACTGCAGTGAGATACTGACGGTAAACCCCCCCCAAACTGCAGTGAGATACTGACGATAAACCCCCCCAAACTGCAGTGAGATACTGACGGTAAAACCCCCCCCCAAACTGCAGTGAGATACTGACGATAAACCCCCCCCAAACTGCAGTGAGATACTGACGGTAAACCCCCCCAAACTGCAGTGAGATACTGACGATAAACCCCCCCAAACTGCAGTGAGATACTGACGGTAAACCCCCCCCCCCAAACTGCAGTGAGATACTGACGGTAAACCCCCCCCAAACTGCAGTGAGATACTGACGGTAAACCCCCCCCAAACTGCAGTGAGATACTGACGAGTAAACCCCCCCCAAACTGCAGTGAGATACTGACGATAAACCCCCCCCAAACTGCAGTGAGATACTGACGGTAAACCCCCCCCAAACTGCAGTGAGATACTGACGGTAAACCCCCCCCCAAACTGCAGTGAGATACTGACGGATAAACCCCCCCAAACTGCAGTGAGATACTGACGATAAACCCCCCCCAAACTGCAGTGAGATACTGACGATAAACCCCCCCCAAACTGCAGTGAGATACTGACGGTAAACCCCCCCCAAACTGCAGTGAGATACTGACGATAAACCCCCCCCAAACTGCAGTGAGATACTGACGATAAACCCCCCCAAACTGCAGTGAGATACTGACCGGTAAACCCCCCCCCAAACTGCAGTGAGATACTGACGGTAAACCCCCCCCCAAACTGCAGTGAGATACTGACGGATAAACCCCCCCCAAACTGCAGTGAGATACTGACGGTAAACCCCCCCCAAACTGCAGTGAGATACTGACGATAAACCCCCCCCAAACTGCAGTGAGATACTGACGAGTAAACCCCCCCCACAAACTGCAGTGAGATACTGACGATAAACCCCCCCAAACTGCAGTGAGATACTGACGGTAAACCCCCCCACAAACTGCAGTGAGATACTGACGGTAAACCCCCCCAAACTGCAGTGAGATACTGACGGTAAACCCCCCCCAAACTGCAGTGAGATACTTGACGATAAACCCCCCCCCCAAACTGCAGTGAGATACTGACGGTAAAACCCCCCCCAAACTGCAGTGAGATACTGACGGTAAACCCCCCCCAAACTGCAGTGAGATACTGACGGTAAACCCCCCCCAAACTGCAGTGAGATACTGACGATAAACCCCCCCCCCCAAACTGCAGTGAGATACTGACGGTAAACCCCCCCAAACTGCAGTGAGATACTGACGATAAACCCCCCCCCAAACTGCAGTGAGATACTGACGATAAACCCCCCCCAAACTGCAGTGAGATACTGACGGATAAACCCCCCCCAAACTGCAGTGAGATACTGACGGTAAAACCCCCCCCCAAACTGCAGTGAGATACTGACGGTAAACCCCCCCCCAAACTGCAGTGAGATACTGACGATAAACCCCCCCAAACTGCAGTGAGATACTGACGATAAACCCCCCCCCCAAACTGCAGTGAGATACTTACGGTAAACCCCCCCCAAACTGCAGTGAGATACTGACGATAAACCCCCCCCCAAACTGCAGTGAGATACTGACGATAAACCCCCCCCCAAACTGCAGTGAGATACTGACGATAAACCCCCCCAAACTGCAGTGAGATACTGACGATAAACCCCCCCCAAACTGCAGTGAGATACTGACGGTAAACCCCCCCCCAAACTGCAGTGAGATACTGACGATAAACCCCCCCCCAAACTGCAGTGAGATACTGACGGTAAACTCCCCCCCAAACTGCAGTGAGATACTGACGATAAACCCCCCCAAACTGCAGTGAGATACTGACGAGTAAACCCCCCCCCCAAACTGCAGTGAGATACTGACGGATAAACCCCCCCAAACTGCAGTGAGATACTGACGGTAAACCCCCCCCAAACTGCAGTGAGATACTGACGATAAACCCCCCCCCAAACTGCAGTGAGATACTGACGATAAACCCCCCCCCAAACTGCAGTGAGATACTGACGATAAACCCCCCCCCCAAACTGCAGTGAGATACTGACGATAAACCCCCCCCCAAACTGCAGTGAGATACTGACGATAAACCCCCCCCAAACTGCAGTGAGATACTGACGGTAAACCCCCCCAAACTGCAGTGAGATACTGACGATAAACCCCCCCCAAACTGCAGTGAGATACTGACGATAAAACCCCCCCCCAAACTGCAGTGAGATACTTACGATAAACCCCCCCCAAACTGCAGTGAGATACTGACGGTAAACCCACCCCAAACTGCAGTGAGATACTGACGGATAAACCCCCCCCAAACTGCAGTGAGATACTGACGGTAAACCCCCCCCCAAACTGCAGTGAGATACTGACGATAAACCCCCCCCCCCAAACTGCAGTGAGATACTGACGATAAACCCCCCCCCAAACTGCAGTGAGATACTGACGATAAACCCCCCCCCAAACTGCAGTGAGATACTGACGATAAACCCCCCCCCCAAACTGCAGTGAGATACTGACGATAAACCCCCCCCCAAACTGCAGTGAGATACTGACGATAAACCCCCCCCAAACTGCAGTGAGATACTGACGATAAACCCACCCCAAACTGCAGTGAGATACTGACGATAAACCCCCCCCCAAACTGCAGTGAGATACTGACGATAAACCCCCCCAAACTGCAGTGAGATACTGACGATAAACCCCCCCCAAACTGCAGTGAGATACTGACGGTAAACCTCCCCCCAAACTGCAGTGAGATACTGACGGTAAACCCCCCCCAAACTGCAGTGAGATACTGACGATAAACCCCCCCCCAAACTGCAGTGAGATACTGACGATAAACCCCCCCCACAAACTGCAGTGAGATACTGACGGTAAACCCCCCCCCAAACTGCAGTGAGATACTGACGATAAACCCCCCCCAAACTGCAGTGAGATACTGACGATAAACCCCCCCCAAACTGAAACAAAGTGAGATACTGACGGTAAACCCCCCCCCAAACTGCAGTGAGATACTGACGATAAACCCCCCCCCCAAACTGCAGTGAGATACTGACGATAAACCCCCAAAGCAGTGAGATACTGACGGTAAACCCCCCAAACTGAGTGAGATACTGACGATAAACCCCCCCCCAAACTGCAGTGAGATACTGACGGTAAACCCCCCCCCAAACTGCAGTGAGATACTGACGGTAAACCCCCCCCCAAACTGCAGTGAGATACTGACGGATAAACCCCCCCCCCAAACTGCAGTGAGATACTGACGATAAACCCCCCCAAACTGCAGTGAGATACTGACGGATAAACCCCCCCCCAAACTGCAGTGAGATAACTGACGATAAACCCCCCCCCAAACTGCAGTGAGATACTGACGATAAACCCCCCCCCAAACTGCAGTGAGATACTGACGGATAAACCCCCCCCCCAAACTGCAGTGAGATACTGACGATAAACCCCCCCCCCAAACTGCAGTGAGATACTGACGATAAACCCCCCCCAAACTGCAGTGAGATACTGACGGTAAACCCCCCCCAAACTGCAGTGAGATACTGACGATAAACCCCCCCAAACTGCAGTGAGATACTGACGATAAACCCCCCCCCAAACTGCAGTGAGATACTGACGATAAACCCCCCCCCAAACTGCAGTGAGATACTGACGGTAAACCCCCCCCCAAACTGCAGTGAGATACTGACGGTAAACCCCCCCCAAACTGCAGTGAGATCACTGCGACGATAACCCCCCCCCAAACTGCAGTGAGATACTGACGATAAACCCCCCCCCCAAACTGCAGTGAGATACTGACGATAAACCCCCCCCCAAACTGCAGTGAGATACTGACGATAAACCCCCCCCAAACTGCAGTGAGATACTGACGATAAACCCCCCCCCAAACTGCAGTGAGATACTGACGATAAACCCCCCCCCCCAAACTGCAGTGAGATACTGACGGATAAACCCCCCCCAACCTGCAGTGAGATACTGACGATAAACCCCCCCCAAACTGCAGTGAGATACTGACGGTAAACCCCCACCCAAACTGCAGTGAGATACTGACGATAAACCCCCCCAAACTGCAGTGAGATACTGACGGTAACCCCCCCAAACTGCAGTGAGATACTGACGGTAAACCCCCCCCAAACTGCAGTGAGATACTGACGATAAACCCCCCCCCAAACTGCAGTGAGATACTGACGGTAAACCCCCCCCCCCCAAACTGCAGTGAGATACTGACGAGTAAACCCCCCCCAAACTGCAGTGAGATACTGACGGATAAACCCCCCCCCAAACTGCAGTGAGATACTGACGATAAACCCCCCCCAAACTGCAGTGAGATACTGACGATAAACCCCCCCCCCAAACTGCAGTGAGATACTGACGATAAACCCCCCCCCAAACTGCAGTGAGATACTGACGATAAACCCCCCCCAAACTGCAGTGAGAATACTGACGGATAAACCCCCCCCAAACTGCAGTGAGATACTGACGGTAAACCCCCCCCCCAAACTGCAGTGAGATACTGACGGATAAACCCCCCCAAACTGCAGTGAGATACTGACGATAAACCCCCCCCAAACTGCAGTGAGATACTGACGGTAAACCCCCCCCCAAACTGCAGTGAGATACTGACGATAAACCCCAACCCCCCCAAACTGCAGTGAGATACTGACGATAAACCCCCCCCAAACTGCAGTGAGATACTGACGATAAACCCCCCCAAACTGCAGTGAGATACTGACGGATAAACCCCCCCCCAAACTGCAGTGAGATACTGACGTAAACCCCCCCCCAAACTGCAGTGAGATACTGACGATAAACCCCCCCCCAAACTGCAGTGAGATACTGACGGATAAACCCCCCCCCCAAACTGCAGTGAGATACTGACGATAAACCCCCCCCCCAAACTGCAGTGAGATACTGACGATAAACCCCTCCAAACTGCAGTGAGATACTGACGGTAAAACCCCCCCAAACTGCAGTGAGATACTGACGATAACCCCCCCCAAACTGCAGTGAGATACTGACGTAAACCCCCCCCAAAACTGCAGTGAGATACTGACGATAAACCCCCCCAAACTGCAGTGAGATACTGACGATAAACCCCCCCCAAACTGCAGTGAGATACTGACGATAAACCCCCCCCCCAAACTGCAGTGAGATACTGACGATAAACCCTCCCCCAAACTGCAGTGAGATACTGACGGTAAACCCCCCCAAACTGCAGTGAGATACTGACGATAAACCCCCCCCCAAACTGCAGTGAGATACTGACGGATAAACCCCCCCCCAAACTGCAGTGAGATACTGACGATAAACCCCCGCCCCCAAACTGCAGTGAGATACTGACGGTAAACCCCCCCCCAAACTGCAGTGAGATACTGACGTTAAACCCCCCCCAAACTGCAGTGAGATACTGACGGATAAACCCCCCCCAAACTGCAGTGAGATACTGACGGTAAACCCCCCCCCCAAGACTGCAGTGAGATACTGACGATAAACCCCCCCCAAACTTGCAGTGAGATACTGACGATAAACCCCCCCCCCAAACTGCAGTGAGATACTGACGATAAACCCCCCCCACCTAAACTAGCAGTGAGATACTGACGATAAACCCCTCCCCCAAACTGCAGTGAGATACTGACGAGTAAACCCCCCCAGACTGCAGTGAGATACTGACGATAAACCCCCCCCAAACTGCAGTGAGATACTGATCGGGTAAAACCCCCC